>NC_134486.1:335006142-335021142 GCF_040206685.1 Ascaphus truei
GCTGTGGTCTCCAGTCTCTGTGACAGCCGAGGAAGCGGCAGGCCGGGTGTCACCCTCGGCCTCGGCGGCTGTCGCGGTGGGTCACCGGGTGGCATTGAGGGGTCTGGACACAGGGGAGAGATGAGTGGGGGGCTAGTGATGCGGCGGGTCACTGGGTGTCAGTGAGGGGGTCAGACATGCCGGGACATGGGGGCAGCGGCAGCCTCAGTTCAGTGGCTGTCGGTGAAGGAGGAGACCATCTTCTCATGACGGGCTGATCCGGGTCACCGACACTGGCGGAGCTGCCACGCGGTGTCATGGAGGCTGGGGACACGGAGTTGGAGGTGAGATCGGGAGTGAGTGGAGAGATTTGGGGTGTCGGTGGGGAGATTGGGGTGTCGGGGGGGTCACGGAGGCCAGGAGAGACTGGGGTGAGGGGGGGTCACGGAGGCCGGGAGAGATTGGGGTGAGGGGCGGTCACGGAGGCCGGGAGAGATTGGGGTGAGGGGGGGGTTACTGAGGCCGGGAGAGATTGCGGTGAGGGGGGGGGTCACGGAGGCCGGGAGAGATTGGGGTGAGGGGGGGTCACTGAGGCCGGGAGAGATTGGGGTGAGGGGGGGGGTCACTGAGGCCGGGAGAGATTGGGGTGAGGGGGGGTCACGGAGGCCAGGAGAGATTGGGGTGAGGGGGGTCACTGAGGCCGGGAGAGATTGGGGTGGGGGGGGAGGTGGCGGGTGGCTCGATGGGAGGGAAGGCGATAGGGGGCCTGAGGCAGACAGGCGCGGAAGGGGCTGGCTGCCGGAAGGGGGAGGAGTGAAAGCGCTGAGGAGGGGAAAGTATTGCTGAGAGGCGGGGGAGGAGCGAAGGCACTGCTCAGAGAGCCGGAGGCAGGGTAATCTCCCCCAACAACATGAACCCGCTCCGGCTTTTTTTTTTTTCTTTCTCCAGCGCGAGCGCGGGAAAAACAGCAGCGCGAGCGGGGGGAAATTAAAAAAAACAAACACGTGTGCTGCTTGGGCCAATATTTACTCGCCCGGAGGTTAAATCCTCTTGCCCCGGGCGTGTAAATGTATAGGATTGTCGAACACTGTATATATATGTAGCGGTCATGTAAAATGGCTACAGTCATCTCTCCTGCTGACAGTAAGGCCTGGTAAGTTGTGGGCATGCCAGCAGTAATTATGGAGGTTTGCCCCTCACCCCTGGTGAGGTGCCCTATGTAAGGATGGGAGTGGTCACAGACTCTGACTCCCTGGTTGGTGATGTCAGGGTTGTGTCAGCCCCAGAGTGTACATAAGGCACAGCACTGAGCCAAAGTTAGTGTGTTGCTGGAGGAGGAGTAAGAGTAGGAGAGCAGTTAAGAGTTATGTTATAGTAGCTGAATAAGAAGACTGTGTCCCAGGGACCTGGCACAGAGTAGAGACGTCCCGGCTGGGATAGGGAATCCCCATTTGGAGGCGAACTATACCTTTTAAAGGGAAGTGCGGTGGACAATGGAGGGCTTAGTCTATGGGACCCTCCCCTGATTTCCACTAGGGGGAGTGACTTTCAACTATGGCCTGTGGGAATGCACCCACTGGGCCCAGGGACTGATATCCAGACGGCGCCACTACAAGAAGTAGTTCCGGCCGCGGAGATGCAGTGCAAAAAGGATGGCTACCTTGCACTAAGGGCGGCTGCCAGGAGAAGGCGGGAACTAGCCGCGGGAAAAGAACCTCACCCTGATGGGGAAACTGGCGCGAAAACGCAGACCGCGCCCACCAGGACTGAGAGAGGCGCGGCCTTAATTAAGGGGGCATGCTATTCCCCTGTGGGACCCCGCCCATTATTGCAACTCCTGGGGGCGGGTTCCAGCTATGTCAGCGGAGGGAGGAGCCGAAGCAGGGAGTGGCTGGCCCAGCAACTTCTACCAGTCAGTTGCGAGGAACCACTGACCTGGGGAGACCCATACAGAAAGTGGACCCTATTAAAAGAATGGCCTGCTCCTCCACTGTGGGCACTATAGTCTCCACCCAGCCCTACTCGGTACCCGGAGGGCTACTGGTAGTCAGGGTGGCCAACACCGAGACGGTGGTAGGGCTCTGCCTTCAATGCGGGGCTGCCCGGAGGCACTGTTAATACAGCGGCACGTTGCCCACACTGCGGGACATTGTATCTGTGGCCAATGCCAACATTCATCCCGATACAACCTGCTGACCCCCTGGGGGATACGGCTAGGCGAGCCGCAGAGTCCCCTGGTGCACTATGGATAAGTCGTGCAAGTCCCGGAGAAAGGGGACTGGAGTCGATCAAATCGGCTGGGTCAGCAGCAACCGAGATGGTCGGGTCACCCCCCCGACCGCACTGAAAAGAGACTTTTGCCCCGATCGGTGACCCCTAAATCGGGGAAGGGAGACTACTCGGATGAGGATCTCCGCGAGCTAGCGGTGGTAAAATTGGGGGCCCAGGAAAGAACAGGGGAGGGCGACACCCCATGGCGTGAGTAGCAGCCTGGAAAGCAGGGCGTCCCCCGCAGATCGGCGAGCCGAGAGACGGAGTCCCTCCGCCCCAGGATATGGCGGCAACGGGCGAGAGACGCCTACACCCCTGCGGAATGGTAAGAGAAGCCCACTTACTTACCTTGCTCCGGTAGACGGTGTAGCAGAAGAAAGGCCGTGCCAGGCCCAAGACGCACGTGCGGAGAAGACACCACTTCCGGTGGAGACGACGGTGGAGCTTCCGGATGTCGTCATCGAGGAAGAGATCCCGCATGGGGGTCCAACCCAAGATGGCGGCACTTCCGGTTCCGGAGAGGACATCACTTCCGGTGGCGACGGCGGAACAGACGGGAAGGAAGCAGCGACGCTTCGGCGATCGAGTGAAGGTCCCCGATCACCTCAAGGGCCCAAGAGCTGGATGGGCGAACCGCAGACTGAGGAGGGGTGAGCTATCCTCATTGGATCAATCCATGGCCAGCCGGGAACGGGTCGTAGCCCCGTGGGGCTCCCTCGCTTGCCCTTACGCCCAACCCCACGCCCTAGGAAAAACCCCTGCCCCATCACCTGTTCCCCGGGGTCCCCGCCTAGCCTAGAACTTGTGGACGTACCTTTGGGGGAGGAGGAGAGATGGACTGGGGAAAGACAGCGGCAGTTGCGCTACAGAGGTCATTTCTCGGGGTGGGGGAGAATTGGGTAAGGCCGCGGTAGGCCCGGTGGATGCCTCCTGCGACCAACAAACCAGAGAAAAAGGGCCCTGGGATCATCACGGTGTCCGTACCATGGTCGGCAACGGACATCGGGGGTATTCTCTGGGGGGGATGCGGACGAAAGCGATTCAGGGGATTCGCACCGGTTCAAAGAACACCGTTGGTGGGCCCCACTCTTTGAAGGCTATGTAGCCTGGATGGACCGTACGCGGTTTCTCATCCGTAGGGAGAAGGTAGTAGATTTTTGGTGGGCCGAAGGAGAATTCACCCCTGAGCAACGAGATAGGGAATTGCAGGACCTGTGGATTAAGATAGAACACAGGGAGATAGAGCCCATGGGTCCTGACACACTATCAGACCCTGTGGATCCTGACGAACCCCTGTCATGGGTGCTGCCTGGGCGGGCAGGCAATGCTGAGCTGACCAGGATCAGTAGAGCTGAAAGGGCCATAATGGCCAGATATAAGTCTTCCCACGGGTTGGAGTACCCTTACGTCCCTGAACCCCTCATGGAGGAGATAGAAGAAAACAGAGAAAGGTGGCTCAGGGAAACCACTGAAATGTATCTGGTCAATAAGGGGAGTGCAGTTACAGGAAGGAAGGCAGAGGACAGGATAGATCACCTGATGCGAGTGTGGAGTATAGGGAGGAACATATATAAACACAAGGTGACCTATAGGCCCGAGAGGGGACTGCCTAGACATTATCATGTCACGGTCCTGGACATGGGTGGTAGAGAGGTTAGGAAACCTGACCCGAGTCACTACTATTAGAGGGGTACTGAGACATTACGTGGCTCGTGGCTGCTGGTCGGGGCAGGTTTGACGGGATGTCACTGTAGTCATTTTTCTGTTGTATTGTGCAATCTGTGTGATGTTAACAATTATGTTTGTGTTACAGTGCTTCCTGGAGGAAGGTATGCAAATTTAGGTCCCAGCTAGGACGATGGGATTCACCAGGGGAGAATGTAGCGGTCATGTAAAATGGCTACAGTCATCTCTCCTGCTGACAGTAAGGCCTGGTAAGTTGTGGGCATGCCAGCAGTAATTATGGAGGTTTGCCCTCACACCCTGGTGAGGTGCCCTATGTAAGGATGGGAGTGGTCACAGACTCTGACTCCCTGGTTGGTGATGTCAGAGTTGTGTCAGCCCCAGAGTGTACATAAGGCACAGCACTGAGCCAAAGTTAGTGTGTTGCTGGAGGAGGAGTAAGAGTAGGAGCAGTTAAGAGTTATGTTATAGTAGCTGAATAAGAAGACTGTGTCCAGGGACCTGGCACAGAGTAGAGACGTCCCGGCTGGGATAGAGAATCCCCATTTGGAGGCGAACTATACCTTTTAAAGGGAAGTGCGGTGACAATGGAGGGCTTAGTCTATGGGACCCTCCCCTGATTTCCACTAGGGGGAGTGACTTTCAACTATGGCCTGTGGGAATGCACCCACTGGGCCCAGGGACTGATATCCAGACGGCGCCACTACAAGAAGTAGTTCCGGCCGCGGAGATGCAGTGCAAAAAGGATGGCTACCTTGTGCGGTGACAATGGAGGGCTAATACACCCCATTGTGGAGGGCAGCATGGCCCACCGTACAATAAAGATGCTCTTAATTACAAACCCTCTTGTGTACATGTGTGAAGTGATTGTACAGAGAGGAGCACCACAGAGGAGTTCCTCGCCAGGACCATCCCCAAGTGACCGAATGGACCCTGATGAGGTGGAGGCACTGCACTGGATATAGGTAGGACTCAGCTGCCTGTCTGGACGGGTCCTCCCCATACACCATCATGCGGGAGACTCAGGAGTCCTGTTGCCAACAGGTGCACCACCAGACACTACCACACTGTAATGGGGACTGGTTAGACCACAGGGGCCAATATGAGATTGGGTGGGTCAGGCCAGACCAGAAATACCGTTACATATATATATATATATATATATATATATATATATATATATATATATATATATAGTAATTTTTGGGGTTTCCTTAGAGCTTGCTGGGTATCTGCGTGTTTCTGTTCAAAGTCAACGTGTTGTTATTTTTATTATTATTAATAATAATATCATTTAAAGTGCCAATATACTGCACAGGGTTGTACCATGAGAGAACAGAAAAATATAATTTACACAAATCGAATGATATGCTAAACAAGGACAAATGAGTGCAAAAAGGTAGAAACAGTTATGAGAACCCTGCACGTGAGAGTTTGCAAGAGAGAGTAAAGGGCCAAGTTGAAACAAAACATATTGGGGCTGCTCATTGTAGGACCGAGTATGCCTAGAAATGACTTTGGTCCAGACGCAGGGTTCCAAGAAGGCTTGGGGGTTTGGATGTTAGTGGATGTCAGAGAGCATGGGATTAAATATTGAGTGCTTTCTTCAGCAAATTCAATCTTTCAGGGTCTGGATGGGATTTAGCATGATTATACAAAAATAGTTCTCACTGGTGTCTTCTTTCGCAAATAAGGGTAAATTTTGCATGGTCGCATACTTGGACGAAAGTTTTGCATATCTCTAATACAGCTTAGTAAAGGTGATAGATTAATTTAAAGGAATGAACAATGAACTCCAAAGGCCAATCAATGCCAGCACTTCCGGAACAATAATGAAATACTTTCTTGATATGTGGAATATCCTTAACACTGGAAAAACTATGAGTGATTGGTTCTGGGCAAACTGACATACAAGACAATATTTGGATACTGTATTGGTAACCAACTCTACATTAGTTATGTCAAAAGCCATTATCAGCACACTCCATTTTCTCATGTTTCTGCAATATGACAAATGTTTTTTGGTCACACAGAGAACCTATACAGTAGCACTATATTTCTGAATTATAATGTATAAATATTAATTTAACATATAAAACATATATATGTATACACATATGTACCGTGATGTTTCACTTTCAATGTGGTTTTTTTCATGTTCTCAATCCTTTTAAATTGGAAAAGCATGACAATTATTTTATGGAATATGAAGAACATGCAGTAAGTACATCCAGGGGTCAATTTGATCAATTAGAGAAACCAGTTCTTTCTTCCAGCCAATTAAATTAGCTGGCAAAAATATGAGAGATTGCTCTTTAGAAAACCATGGCAGATGTCTGGCTTCTACAATATATTAATAAACAGCAATATTTAAAAAAAATACACTGTAACATCCATTACAAATCTTTACACCAATTTTAAGGTATTTAATTATACTATCCTGTATTATATCCAGCAGGTAATTCCATGGCTTTCTCAACAGCCTTAAGGTGATTTTAAAGTTGCAGAAATTAGATGATTACAATTACTTCACTCTTAAGATTTCATCAAAAGTTTGACTGATAAAATATTTCTAGCTGTACTAACAATAATATCATTGTGTCAGACACATTTCAATGTTCATACATTTTAAAAATAAAATAATATGTATTAGATTATTATGCCAATTTTTTTTAGCATTGTTATGTTCAAGTATTTTTTTTTTTTTTTAATAAAGTCTAGTTCCTATATTATTTTTTTTATTTTCACAAAAAATTCAAGTTTGGATGATTTACACAGTTTTTCACTATCAGATAAGAAAATGCTGCATTGCCTGAAGCAGGTAACTTTTTAATCAATTCTAACTCATAAATCACATTTACAACTTTGAAGACCCAATCAATAGCATATTTTATAGTTTGTTATAAAATTATCTGTTAGAAGTAGGCACAAGAAGGATATGGCATAGGACCACATTCACATCTTGGTTTTGCAGCCGACACCCTGCTGGGATTAGGTTGCCAATTTTAACAATGAGTGAACTATCCCTGAACTGCAATTCATTTATGAACACTGCATAGTTGGCCACTAATGAAGTATTCAAGAAGACCATGATCGATAGTTCCCAGGCATAGAAAATTTCCTATTCCTTTTTCATCTAGTTTAAAGATGATTGTGAATATTATTCTCATTAAACATCTGGATGAAAAAAATATTTTATCGTAATGTATAAAGTTTTCTGGTGTACTATAGTAACTAAACATCTTTGCACGTAGATCCTTTTCTGACTTTACTTTACTGTCGTTGGTTTTATATTTCTTGAGATAAAGCTTTCACCTCATAAGATTTCTCATTTGTGGATTATTTTTTGTTAAATTAATAAGATTAATATTAGTATGTTTAGCATTGCATATATTTCCTTTATGAAACAACCATTAGAGTGGGATTTCTTTCAGTATAAGGAAAAACATTCTCTACTGTTAAGAAACAGCCTTATAAGTCATCAAGTCAGTGTATTCTATGCAGAATTATTCTAAAGGACCTTAACGCAATATGAAAGTTGCTTGCAGAAGACACTGGCGAATAGATTTAACTCATGAGTTATATAGTATTACCTCTGCTTCTCAGTATAGACCATGTATGTTTTTGATCATGAGGGATCTGCAGTATCAATCTATTGCAAGTAACTGCTGTGTTTTGGAGATTATATATCAGAATTCACACAGTACCCAGTCAGCATTCAACAATGCACTATAGCATCAGTGTCATAAAGTTCTATATTTAACTCTCTGTTTTCATACCATTGACCAATTTTGCATTACTTTACATATGTTTACATTAAGGCCTTTACAGGTATGTAAGTTTTGAACATGGCATAAAGGACAATCAAGCTTGCTGAAAACATATAATATGAAAGTTGCCAATTTCAAGTACTATCCTGTTTTTTAATAAAACATCTAATGATTTATAAACAATTTCAGTCTTAAAGACATGGTTGCTATTTTCTTTCCATGCTTCCGCACTGATTATTGACATATGCTCCCAAGTGAGGGCAGTGATGTCATATTATGGAATTTCATCTAATTCTGTTCTACCATATTTTTCTAAACTATATGTAATGGTGTTTCCCAGGGCCCTTCTGATCCTGACCCCTATGTGAGAAACTGCCCCCCGTTATGTGTCATGTTATATGGTGCACCTGCTGGCTCACAGGACTCCAGTGTCTCCCGCCTGATGGTATTGGGGATGTCACCAGGACTGGCTCGTGAGGTAGTGCTGAGTTCTACTCACAGTTGGTACAGCGCCTCCATCTCTTCCAGGTCTCCACGACAGCAGGGAGAAGTATCTGGAAGAGAACCCCTGGGTGCATCTTCTCCCTGATTAACTCCAGTCTCAGGCAAGAAGGTTCTTTGAATCATGGGCATCTTTATTGACATCATCCACGGCAGACTGCCCATCATAGCAGCCGGTACTTAGCCGCACATCAGCATAGTTACACACCTCAAGGAAGTTTCCTCCTGACTCTGTAATAGAGACAGGGATATCTCGGCCACCTCTCCCCTAAGGGAGGGCCACAATCTGTGCCAGAGCCCTGACATAGTGTGGGGTCAGCTTTTCACTCTGCAACTACTTGACACTTGATCTGCACAGTCTCAGCTCCAACTTGAATACTGCAGACAGAACACACTAACTTTAGGAAGTGATACACATTATATAGCTCCAGAAGGCCCACCCCTGTGTCACTGTCAGTGAACACAGAGCATGCTGTCACTTCCTTTGCTTCACACTACACATCACAGGGGTTGAGGGCAAACCTCCATGATGACTTCTGGCAAACCTGCCCTCTTAACAGGAATTACTGCACAAAAGGAGGGAGGCATCTAACCCCAAAATTACACAGGGCTACAATCTCCCCCTGGTGGAATCCAACGAACCCGCTTGGACTTAAATTTTCAGAACCTTCCTTCAAGCGGGCAACTGCAAAATACACAAAACAATAATATCAATACAGGAATACATTTTCCCACACTGTACATAATTACTGCAACCAGAATTACACTTAATAGATTAGTCCCTAGGAGAATCTAAACATCAGTAATAATGTCTGGGGTCACGCTTCTTTACCTCCCTCCCATTAGCATCAAGTACTGTTATGCTGTAGGATCTAGGGGGCCCATTTTCTGGTCGGCATTCCATCTTATGCATATAGATGTTGCGCCCAACACTCCATATTCTCATTAAATAACAGATCCTAGACTCTGTTCTATGCTCCGAGTGGCTAGATTTGCCCTTGAGGTAGTCCTCCACTGCCTCCCTCAACCATGTATCTCTATTGTCCTCTACCTCTTGCATCAGGGGTTCTGGAACATGGGGGTATTCCAATCCATGCGACTGCTTATAGCGCGCAACTATGGCCCACTCAGCCCTGCTGATTCTAATCAGTTTCTTATTTCCTGCTTTGCCTGGCAGGACCCAAGACAGAGGCTCTTAATGGGCAATTACATCATACAGGATAGAGGATCCCCTGGGGGTAACTATTCCATGCTGTATATCATGCCACCGTCCAGCTAGTTCTTCCTGGTGTTCCTCCTCTGTGTACTCGCCCAAATCCCTCCAGTGGTCAACCGCATCTCCCCTAATTAGTACAAACCGGGAGCGGTCTAATCACTCCGAATATCCCTCATACATTGGAGCCCACCATTTGGCGCTATGCTCCACAGACTGTTCCTTCACCGCCAAGGCAGTCTCACTCTCCTCAGTCTCTCCCCCAGAAGAGACACCTGAGGTGTTGGTGGACCTAGAGGCCGACCCATATCGCTTAGGCCTTCCCCTCCCAAAATTATTATAGACGATAGGGCTCATTTTTGGGGATGTCCTAACAGGAATCACTTTCCTCCCGACACCTCATCAGATGTAAAACATTCACCCCAGTCCATGGCCGACCCATGCCGTTCCTCCGACGTGTCCCATGACTCCCCAGACCATCCTTGGCTCGATTGGGACCCAGAGGAAGACGTGACAGGGGCAGGGATTTGGGCAGTGGCCTTGGGCAAAGGGAAGGGGGAAGTGTTCTTACGCTGCGGGATTATGATCCACAATTTGGCGATTCCGCAGCCCGTGGCAATGATGGGCAGATCAGGCTCACCCTTCTTCCTACTTCCCCGACTCTTCACTGCTTCCCGGTATCTGTCCATATCTTCCTTGGACAGACTGGTGCTGATCATCGGCGGCAACGGTTGCTCTCGGTCGGCTCCGCAGTGGTCACCGGAAGTGACGTCATCGTTATCGCGAGATGAGGCGCCATCTTGGATGGGGTCCCCCACCGGAACTTCTTCCTCCAGTTCAACATCCAGCGCCGGATGCAGTAGGTCGCTCCTCAGCTCCGCTTGGGCCTTGGTCGGGCCTTTCTCCTCGGCCGCCTCCATCGGAGCCTGTGGGATGTAAGAGGGTATCTCACCACTCCGCTGGCTTGCGATGAGGTCCTCTTCTCCCGACACGCTGGGAGTCGCCATGGCAGTGGGACTCTTCCGCTGCTCCGGCCGCACCAGCGCATGTTGTTGGGGAATCTCGATGCTCAGCTCCTCGAGACCACCGGTAAGTCGCTTTTCTTTGCTTTCAGCAGCGCTGTAGTGGCCCGCCGGTAGGCGCATCACCACCGACATAGGACTTCCCTGCTCGTCGTCCGACGAGGCAGACTCCGATGCCGGTAAGGGTACCTCCGCAGGGGACCGACAGCAGGGTTCCGGGTTCTCGCTGCGGTTGCAGGCCCCAGTTCCATTCTTTTCAGGTATCGTCATTAGCAGCGATCCCCATTCTCCGGGATCGACCTTCTCTCTTGTCACTCTGGGTAAAGCTCCAGCCGTCAGCAAGGCTGCATCTCTTCCCGCCTCCGCGGCATGCCCAGGCACAAACGGCTCCAAGGCCCATAAGTAATGGATGCCACATTGGGGGCATCCCGCATTGTTGCTGGCTTCTCCGCCCGGCAGACGGCACTGCATACACAGGCACTGCAGTACCTCTCTTCCATCCGCCTTCACCACCAGGAAGCGTCCTGGCAGTTGGTAGGGGTGTATCTCGATATTGTCCATGACACAATCGGTAGTGGTGTTTGGTAAGGGAGACACACAGCACAGCAGTCTCTCTTGCTCACCAGCTCTTCGCAACTGAGGGACAGGAAGCGCACATCCAGCTCCTCCCTCAGTCAGCTCCGTCTTCCATTGGCAGATGCAAGGACCCCTCCCTCTGGTGGAGATTAGAGGAGGGTCCCAAAACTGCACATCATGACCCAGAATTGGCTCTGAGCCTGTCACAGTCCAGGAGGGCGCGGCCACGGCTTTCGCGCCACTTTCTCCATCAGGGTGGGGTTTTTACTTTCGCGCCTCTCCCGGCCAACTTCTTGCAACATCACTGTTTGCACACAGCCCACGCGGTCTCCCAGGGAAGCGGGAGCTGCCATTTTGGATCACGCTGCTATCCACATAAGCAGCAGGGGTAACTTGCGCAGTGATCACCGTCTGGCAATCAGATACTCCATCATTTTCACAAGTAATTACAATGTCCTCACAGCTATCCTCCAGGGTTTCACCCAGGGAACCTAGGCAGGACATGAACGGCGCGGCCACAGTTTTCGCGCCGCTCAACAGCAAACTAGCAAAAGTCACTTCTGTAGTTTGTACCTCCATGGTACACACACCACGTGCGCTCTCTCCATCAGGTGCGAGCCGCCATCTTGGACTCTCCACACCGCGCGGAACATCATTGCTGGTCGCCATCTTTACACTTCTGCTGAAATCGCACATGGTGCTCCTCTCTGCTGGGCATGTATGATTATTGCCATGATAGACTAAATTTATTTTTATAGAATTCCTTTTGCAACACAAATTAAATGTTATGCTTGTTATGAATACCCAATGTTGGACGCACAAAAATATATCTCAGAATCAGAATTCTTGAGCATGGAAGAAATATTAGACTGGGTCTGGAAAACCATAGTGTTTCCAGACATTTCAAAAATAAACATAATTGTGACTCTAGTGTTCTTAAATATATTGGTATCCAGATTGTCCCTGTGGGGAGACGTGGTGGTGATAGAGACAAAACGCTCTCGAAGCAAGAGAGTCTGTGGATTTATAAGAGGCAAACCTTGTCCCCATTAGGATTAAATGAGGAAATTGATGTCTGGTCCCTGTACTGACTTAAATTGATTTGAACAACATTAGTTATGTTATTTATATTTATGAAAAAGAAAAAATGTGAACAAGCGCTAAAGATTAAAACACCAATGTGACAAGTTACAAATAAAAAAGGCTGCCTAGTGATACTGTCAGTACTAACAGAAAATACTTGGAAAAAAAGGAAAAAACCTGGCGCCAAAAGTTCAATGGAAAATCCTGTACTCCTCAAGGGATCAGCACACTTGCTTGACAGGCCATGTATAGGAAAAAACACAAACAGACACAGATCATAGTGCAACTCTGCAGGGTTAAAACAGTTCTACACTACACATACAACATAGAGACTCCTAGTGACTATAAAAATACTATTTATTAAATAAAAAGAACTATGCCATAAAATGGTAGGACAGTTTGGAACACCGCTGGTCATCCAAGGTGGAAAAATCAGAGCCCTACTTACAAGCAGCAAGGTATAAACTCGCGATGTAACATAGAGTCCTCCTGGTGCTGATGATATCTTAGCAGAGATGTTTTCCTGCTGCGCCGCGACTCTCGTGTAGACCCTCCCTTCAGGGGTTACCAGGAACAGTGACAGTGACGGAGGCCCGCTCGTGGGGCACAGAGCTCTACACCACGTGAGGCCGCTCTCCTCACTTCCTCCTCCGGTTCCACAAGCGATCTCTGCGCGCCCGCACGCGAGTGTGCCCGTGCCCTTAAAGGGACAGTACGTGCGTCCTGTATGTCAAGGACTGACAGCTGCAATGAGGCTCCAAATCGAACCAAGTGTCCCAAAATAGTCCAGTACCAAACACAAAGTGACTGTGTCTGAAACTACGCGTTTCGTAGACGTTACTCTACTTCCTCAGGGGCTACAAAGACTGATATTAGGTGACACATAAATATACCCTAACCAATTAAAAATTAATTGACCAATTAAAGCTATATAGCCTGCATGTCATAAATATCAAATCACTATGGGGCCTATGCAGAGAGCAGCAAATTTAAAAAATGGCGAATTTAGTAAAAAGTAGCTTTTTTGGAGAGTTTTATTCTCCATATGCAGAAAAGTGCGAATTCTGCTATGTTTAACATGGATGCGTGTGGCGAGTTTAAATTGGCGAGATGCGCGCTTCAGAAACGTGTAAAAACAAATTCGCGCCTTTTTTTTCCCATTGCAATGGCCGCGAGCGGCAGCTTCTTGCCAATTTTTTCTGGCGAGGCAAAAAGGAGACAATCGCGCCATTTTATTGGCGCGAACAGCCGCTAGATGCCGTTCGCGGCTCTCTGCATTAGGATATTTTTAAAACTGGCGAGATTGAGGTTCTCGCCAGCCGCGAGGCGAGTTTTACAAATAGAAAAGAAAAATTGGCGCGTTTTTCGGAACTCGCCATTTTCTGCTGTTTTCTGCGCGATTTTCTCCAAAAAATGGCGAATTTCGAAATAGCGCTGCTCTCTGCATAGGCCCCTATGTCTCTTACTACTTAATACACATAAAATACATAAAAAACATACAAATAACAACACATAACCATATACCCTAAAGGCCAAAGGATAAACAAACATTCTTAAACCGCTTAATGTACAATTGCCAGTGCATATAATTGGACAGAATCAAATAGGTAAGGTGCTATCCATTAGACTATGGTTGCACTTAGTACTAATTCGTATCACTTTGGGATCACATCATTGATGCTTATTTTAACCTTTTCATCTGCCCAAAAAGGAACCCAGCTCAAAATCAATATTAAGCCCGTTTGGGGATAGAGTCTTAAGTTCATAAATCCAAAAGGCCTCCCTCCTATTGATGTGTTGAATATTGTTACCACCTCTCCAATTGGGTGTACACAATTCAATAGGTTGACAGACAAGGCCCTTTGGATTTTTACCATGATGAACCAAAAAATGGTGGGACACACTGTGTGATGTTAAACCCTTTTTTATATTGTAGACGTGTTCATATATACGTCTTTGGAACGTACGACCAGTGCGACCCACATATTGCAGGCCACAAGGGCACTGCAACATATAAATAACAAACTGACTTGCATGTAATGTGTGTCATGATTTTGTAGCTTTTAGCAGTAACATTAGATTTGAATTCTGTACTGCAACAACTGTACTTGCACTTTTAACCCTGCAGAGTTGCACTATGATCTGTGTCTGTTTGTGCTTTTTCCTATACATGGCCTGTCAAGCAAGTGTGCTGATCCCTTGAGGAGTACAGGATTTTCCATTGAACTTTTGGCGCCAGGTTTTTTCCTTTTTTTCCTTTTCCTTTTTATTTTTATTTATGATATTTTAGTATTAATATGTGTACATCGCACATTCCTGTTCCTTCTCTCTATGGTTCATCTTGGTGTAAGGTACCATTCTGTTTTTTACCTCTACCCCGTTTCCATTAGTCACTGATTATTTGATAGTATTTTTCTACCGTTTTTTAACTTTGTACTAATATATGTTTCTTTAGTTTTTAGCATCATTCTTTTACGATTTTTACATAGTGGTTTCAATAAATTTTCTGTAAATGTATTTTGTTCTAAATTAGAGTTGTTTTTACTTATAAGAGTTTAGAATAATGTTATGATATGCCTTCCCTAAGTGAGGGGCTGGACTTTCCATCAACAGCCAATCACAGGAGGAGTATAGGTATATAGAGCGCCCATTCAGAAACCTCCGACATTATCCCTGACGAAGTATATCTTATATATGAAACGCGTTGGATAGAAGAGGGCGCGTTCCCAACATCACCTACTGAGGTTTATTTTGTTTATTGCCAATATCCTTTATTATATGGGACATTCATCGGCTGTTTCTTCGGACTGTCTCTACTGGTGACCTGCAAAAGACGCGACCTAAGACACTCCGTCGACGCTGTTCGATTACATCATTGGCGTGTGTTTGCTGACTCGACGCC